>NW_024070202.1:59059868-59104341 GCF_014754425.2 Oryx dammah | reverse complement strand
GTGAGGATGTTCTTTCTTGTTTTCTACAGAATACTTCCAAAGAGATTTTACAAAACCAAGAATTGTATTAAACATTAATCATAGATGGATATATAAAAGAAGCATTAGTAAGTGCTGAGAAAGTATAGTCTTCAATAGACCAAATATTTATTATTTAGGTAACAAACCACCTAAACAGTTAAAAAAAAAATTTAAAAAGCCTTAGTTCAGTTCAGTCGCTCAGTCATGTCCGACTCTGTGACCCCATGAATCGCAGCAAGCCAGGCCTACCTGTCCATCACCAACTCCCGGAGTCCACCCAAACCCATGTCCATTGAGTCAGTGATGCCATCCAACCATCTTATCTTCTGTCGTCCCTTTCTCCTCCTGCCCTCAATCTTTCCCAGTATCAGGGTCTTTTCCAATGAGTCAGCTCTTTGCATGAGATGGCCAAAGTATTGGAGTTTCAGCTTCAACATCAGTCCTTCCAATGAACACCCAGGACTGATCTCCTTTAGGATGGACTGGTTGGATCTCCTTGCAGTCCAAGGGACTTGCAAGAGTCTTCTCCAACACCACAGTTGAAAGCATCAATTCTTTGGTGCTCAACTTTCTTTATAGTGCAACTCTCACATCCATACATGATCACTGGAAAAACCATAGCCTTGACTAGACAGACCTTTGTTGACAAAGTAATGTCTCTGTTTTTTAATATGCTGTCTAGGTTGGTCATAACTTTCCTTCCAAGGAGTAAGTGTCTTTTAATTTCATGGCTGCAATCACCATCTGCAGTGATTTTGGAGCCCAGAAAAATAAAGTCTGACACTGTGTCCACTGTTTCCCCATCTATTCCCCATGAAGTGATGGGACCGGATGCCATATTCTTCGTTTTCTGAATGTTGAGCTTTAAGCCAACTTTTTCACTCTCCTCTTTCACTTTCATCAAGAGGCTCTTTAGTTCTTCACTTTCTGCCATAAGGGTGGTGTCATCTGCATATCTGAGGTTACTGATATTTCTCCCAGCAATCTTGATTCCAGTTTATGCTTCTTCCAGCGCAGCGTTTCTCATGATGTACTCTGCATAGAAGTTAAATAAGCAGGGTGACAATATACAGCCTTGACGTACTCCTTTTCCTATTTGGAACCAGTCTGTTGTTCCATGTCCAGTTTTAACTGTTGCTTCCTGACCTGCATACAGGTTTCTCAAGGGGCAGGTCAGGTGGTCTGGTATTCCCATCTCTTTCAGATTTTCCACAGTTTGTTATGATCCACACAGTCAAAGGCTTTGGCATAGTCAATAAAGCAGAATTAGATATTTTTCTGGAACTCTCTTGCTTTTTCCATGATCCAGCGGATGTTGGCAATTTGATCTCTGGTTCCTCTGCCTTTTCTAAAACCAGCTTGTACACCTGGAATTTTTCACTAATCTTACCTATTGTAACAATTATTTTATCTTCATTTCTTAATCTCCACCTATAAGAGTAGGATCCCTGATATCCTTGACCAAATGAAATATGTGCAACTTTCTATGACAGCTCATTTTTGTTTTTATAATCCACTAATTTAATATAATTATACTGTAATGAGTTTAGGATTTAGCTAATTCATCATCAAAGCAGTTAGTGCATTACTCACATAAACTGCTGTGCCTATGGAGAATAACCTCTACACTGGCCTAAGGGGACTCAACCACCCACCAGCTTTGTGGCACTCAGTCTCCCTATCTTGCTTACCTGATAGGCGGCTTAGAAGGGCAATTAGAAGCTTTGACTCTGGAGCTCAGAACACCTGGGTTTATATTGGTGCCATACATTCACTGATATTTCTGACATTGGCAAGTTATTTGTCCTCTCCACCTCAGTTTTCTTTTTTGAATGGAGAGAAGGATCTCACATTATAGTTATGAGGATTTAGTAGGAATCCTGGGCAATATGTTTCAGACAGTGCATTAGCACACATTAGGTTTTTTAAAAAGTGTTGACTATTATTACCTGTTTGCAGTTATCTTCTACAATATTTGGGTGTTCAATAGACAAAACAGATAAAAGCAACAAACTGAAATAAAAATGGAATATAGAAAGTAAGAAAATTCCTACCGTAAGCCATCTGAGACAAAAACTAATTATCATATGCAATTAATTTAACTTTGTTTCTCTGTTACTAAACAATGTTTTGATAAAAAATATATGAATAAATGGTAGTTAGAGATTCTAGTCTTGAATAGCCTTTTGCTGAGTATATTCTCAAATTTTATTGGAATAATATGCAATCTGAGCTAACTGCTATGTTTTGCCTTCTACCAGTGGATCATCCTGACCCAGGGATCAGTTTCGCGTCTCTTGTGTCTCCTGCATTGGCAGGCGCGTTCTTTCCCACCAGCACCACCTAGGAAGCTGAGCTAACTGCTAAGATATCATCACATAGCAGCAACAGGTACCACAAACAGCAAAGTGGCTCATGAATCCTTCAAGTGTGTCCTCAGTATGCTATTTTGGGGTCCATGTTTCTGCTAGCAGTTGGGTAATCAATGTGTTTCATTCCAAATTTTCAAAGTGTAGAACAGAAAGCCAACTTTGCTAACAGTTGGATTTGCTATGAAAATAGCACTTACATCTTGTTTTCTAGAAACACAATATAATGTTGATGTTAATTGTTCTTTCAAGTTTTTTATTGAGTGGGCTCAATTCAGTGTTGGTAGCTTTGGAGGCAATATATTTGCTATTTATCATTCACATTCTGGTATTCAACATCTCCTAACTTTCCATTAATTTTATATCAAATTTACATTTTAATAGTTTCAAAGTGCATTTATTTTCTAATATTTATTATCAAGAAATTTTGGTAATTTTTGTAACAATCATTTACTCAGCACAATAAGTTGCCATTTCTTAACTGATGGGGAATCACTCTTACACATACCTGATTCCATGTGATTATTCTCTCTAAACTTCATGCTCATATTGATTGTTAATAAATTAGTAACTCTTTACAAAAATTCTCATTATAACTTGTGCATTTAACATCAGTAATGCTGGTATTTGAAAGTGGGAATTACTATCATAGTTTTATTATTGAGGTATAAATGTGAAAGAAAGGGAAAAAAACCTCATAGCTTTAGGAAAGGTTGAGACATGCTCAGATTTCAGAAGACTGCTCCTAAATAAGTTTCTACTTATTTTCATTAAGCGTATAAAATAAATATCAACTTTTAATCCCCAAAGTCATGTTTATTTAAATTCTTATCCCCGACCATATTTTTCTTTTCTTTACAAGATTATGTTTTACTCCTAGAGCCAATTTCCAAATAGTTACAAATATTACACAAATTCTATTAAATTCCCCATGTTACTGTAAGATTAAGCAGTGCTTGTTTTGACCACGTGTCTATGTGTCTGAATATACATGACACAAAAGTTAATAAAAAGTTGATGTGTAAATTTTTTTAGCATTTAAAATATATTTAAATAAGATGGATGCCTGTAACCTGCCTATGAATTCAGCATAATCTTAATATTGGCAAAAGTGAAAGCAAATTTATGGTTTTATGCTAATGTTATATATTTGATGGTTGCTCAGCGAAATAACTACTGTAAGATTAACCTGAAGAGAGAAGAAGCCAGTCCCTTTCAGTGAATCACTTTGAGCATAAACATCCTTCCTTTTTATTGGTAGAGGAAGTAACAGAATCTTTCCAAACTGTGAAAAGCAAATCTTTTTCTTTCAAAGTTTTTTGTGAAACAAAATAATGAGTAGTAGCATATAAAGATGGAAATTCACCTCTTTTAAACGATTTTTTATTTTTGTAACATACAGTTCAATTCAGTCACTCAGTCGTGTCTGACTCTTTGTGACCCCATGAATTGCAGCATGTCAGGCCTCCCTGTCCATCACCAACTCCCAGAGTTCATTCAGACTCACATCTATTGAGCCAGTGATGCCATCCAGCCATCTCATCCTCTATCATCCCCTTCTCCTCCTGCCCCCAATCCCTCCCAGCATCAGAGTCTTTTTCAATGAGTCAACTCTTCTCATGAGGTGGCCAAAGTACTGCAGTTTCAGCTTTAGCATCATTCCTTCCAAGGAACACCCAGGATTGATCTCCTTTAGAATAGACTGGTTGGATCTCCTTGCAGTCCAAGGGACTCTCAAGAGTCTTCTCCAACACCACAGTTCAAAAGCATCATTTCTTTGGCACTCAGCTTTCTTCATAGTCCAACTCTCACATCCATACATGACCATTGGAAAAACCATAGCCTTGACTAGATGAAACTTTGTTAGCAAAGTAATGTCTCTGCTTTTGAATATACTATCTAGGATGGTCATAACTTTTCTTCCAAGGAGTAAGCGTCTTTTAATTTCATGGCTGCAATCACCATCTACAGTGGTAAATATAAATTGTTTATAGTGGGCTGCAATGTAGGTCATTTAATTTGATATGTTAACTTCTCTCAAATTAAATATGTTAGAACACATATTTTAGTCTTGGGGCTATCTTGATGCAGCAAAGTATCAAATGGTACCTGTTAATTAGTCTTATGCATCCAATGATTTAAACTTTTTCTGGGAGAGATAGGAAATAGGAAAAAAATCTTAATTGAAAGAATAAGTCCTAAATGGTCTCACTGACAGAGAAAAGATACCATTATATCTAGAAATGGCCCAGAGAATATGTAAAAGAAGTGTTATACAGTCTTATTGGGTATTGTTTAATTGAACATGGAACATAAATCAAAAGTTCCAGCACTGGCACTTTTATGTTGTATGATATAAGACACTGAGATTTAGAGCTCTGATATTTAACTTCATGCTTTCTCCTCAGAAAACTTTATAGAGTATCAATTAGGCTTAGTCTTCTAAGAAAGAAAACTGAATAGAGAGTAAATTTGTAATCTAGGCCATATATTTTCATTTCAGGTCCTTTTCCACACTCTTTGGTCTTTCTCCCCTGCACTGTAGATATCAGAGTTAGATCAGAACTCCCTGAGTTCTGCTTCTTGTCAGAGAACTCAATTCAGTTCAGTTCAGTCACTCAGTCGTGTCCGACTCTTTGCGACCCCATGAATCGCAGCATGCCAGGCCTCCCTGTTCATCACCATCTCCCGGAGTTCACTCAGACTCACGTCCATTGAGTCCGTGATGCCATCCAGCCATCTCATCCTCTGTCGTCCCCTTCTCCTCCTGCCCCCAATCCCTCCCAGCATCAGAGTTTTTTTCAACGAGTCAACTCTTCACATGAGGTGGCCAAAGTACTGGAGTTTCAGCTTTAGCATCATTCCTTCCAGAGAAATCCCAGGGCTGATCTCCTTCAGAATGGACTGGTTCAATCTCCTTGCCCTCCAAGGGACTCTCAAGAGTCTAAGTGATAAAGAGATTGATGATCATAGGTTATATAATCAGATATATTTTAAAATAATTTGTTAGATAATCTAATAGCACAGTAGTCTTTAAACAGTACCATTGGAGTTATGATAAGTCACACCACAGTTGTGAATAGATGGGTAACATCAACTTTCATATATATTCTTTCCTAAAAGTGCTCTACCTAAGGAATACCTGTGTCGGAGATGTCTTGACCATTCCCTTTTCTTATTTTTTGTTTTATAATCTCTTTTCTCTGAGTACATCAGAAAAAGGAAAAATTTTTTTCTGTCTTTAAAATTACTATGGTACATTTACCAAAGTTGTATAAAATTCCATAGTGCAACAACAGAAAAATAACTTGAAATAGGTATATTGGCTGAGCCTTTTATAAATAAGATACCAAAAAGCCAGGTTACTTTCCTTATCTTACTACATGTTTCCTAAGGGTGCCATTGTACTTCATGGAGCACATAAAAATTCAGAAGTTGTATGGCAGATGGGTGGTAAATTTGGAGGTACATAAAATATAGGTCTTTTAGTTTGATCAGTTCACGAGTATTTCCTCTCACAGTCCAGTTAGTCATTTTTATACATTATTCCAGCAAAGGGATCATCAAATCTAATCATTATTTGCTTTCAAAGACCTCTGAAGAATATTGATTCTTTGGTAATTGGCGAGGGGATTTACAAAACTTTGCATATTTTATTTTTAAATATGAGGATGCCGGGATAACTAGGCTTTAAAGTAGTTTTATTAAGATATTCACATTTTTAATTATAATATGGGAAATATTTGGTTGCAAAAGTATTGAACTGAGATTAATGTGACATTTGGATATTTCCTTGAGACAGCAAATATGGCTAAATATAGGACTTTAAATTTCCATCTTTATAATGTGCATTTAGAAATGAGAAGGCAGAAAAGTGAATGCTATTAATGTTTCTTTAATTGAAATTTTTTTTCTGACAGGGAGTATAAATTGATTCTTTTGAGAAGGAAAACTGGCCTTTCCCATTTTGTGATGGCAGACTTTTTTTTTTTTTTTCACTTTTTCACCAAAGTCTGCAGTCCATTCACTTCCTTTGTAGTGTGGGAGTGGTTGGGTCTTGAGTAGCTAAGTCGTGTCTGACTCTCTGCAACCCCACGGACTTAGCCTGCCAGGTTCCTCTGTCAATGGGATTCTCCAGGCAAGAATACTGGAGTGGATAGCCATGCCCTCCTCCAGGGATCTTCTTGACCCAGGGATCAAACTTGGATCTGCTGTGTTTCCTGTACTGGCAGGCAGATTCTTTATCACTGAGCCACCTGGGAAAGCAAGTAACCCAGTCTGGTTTCTTTGTGAATAACAGATCTTGGGGCATACAAATTAAACATGTGTTATTTGTAGGAGAACTCTAAACAATGGATTTTAGCAGAATGGTCTAGTTGTCTAAAACTGTTTATGATAAACTGTTTATGACAAATCCATGGAGGGGCCAGAGGCTCTCTAGAAAATGTCATATTAACTGTACATACTATCTGAGTGTAAAATGGAAATGTTGTGTGAATCTGCTGATTATTTGTAGGTAAGCAGAATGATTATAAACCATCTTTATAAACTTCATACATTAATCTGTGCCAGAAAATGTCAGATCCAAATGGAGCCTGGGAAGGTACTCCAAGGGTTCAGGATATTACTCAGGCTTTGTGCATGGAAGGTATTCTTGAAATTGTAGGAAAACTTGATAATAGATAAGACTTGTGATTCAGGTAAGTTTGATTTGACAATCCAGTTTTTTGGATTATCTCAGTTGGTTTCTAATTCTTTAACAACTTGGAGAAAAGAGTTAATTAAATTATCAGCTGATTGATCAATAAACATAATTTTTTCATGACCATGCAACTCAGAAGTTGTTCAGATAATTGAGTGACAATGTTATAAGAACACATCTGCTTTCAACTGCTTGAGCTATGATCCTTAACACTTACATGTGCAGAAATAAAAAAGTCTATCAACTTTAGAAATGGAAATGTAACAGACCATGAGACCCATCCTTATGCCTAAAAGACACCTTAAAGACACAAATACTGGAACCTACTCCAGTAGGCAGTTATTGATTTTGTTTATCTTTGGGAAAAATGCAAATTACTCCTATTGAAGTCCAACCTTCAATTCTCAAAAGATTTTGAAATCATCTCCTATAAGACCAGGTGTAAACCTCTCCTGGAAATTATATAACTTTCCTTGGTACACAATAGACTTTCATTTAAACATATTAATTTTCTTATTAAATATTTACTAACTTTTTAAAGTACTAAACCCATTTACTAAATTTTAGGAAAAAGAAAAAAAAAAGGACAAGAACCCAAGATCAACTCTTATTTCATTAACCAAAAAGTACAAATATTGCTAGCATTTAGATGTATCTTTATTTATTTTGTTTTTATGGTTCATAAAATATTAGTGAATTTCCTCTTTAAGATTTGGAAACATAGGCCTTACTTAGGTTTTTCACTTAAATTTAGATCATTAACATGTTCATGTATTATTAAATGTACTTTGAAAGTATGACTCTAATGGCAGAATAATATGCTAGTAAAAAATAAACCAAAATGTATTCCACTATTTTGTGACTAATAATGTGACATCAATCATCTTTTTATAGAAATCATTGCCTAAATGTATCTATTTGAAAGAGTGTTCTTGGGTCAGGAAGGCAGAATAGATTACTATACTGATAGGGAGCAAAAATGCCCATCTCTCCACATTGTCCACATCATTTAATATGATTTTAAGTGTTTTCCACTTTGATAAGTGATAACTTCTAATTCCCTGATTATTTAGAGATTGAATTTTTTTTTTTTTTGGCATATGAAATTTTTTCTTCCATGAATTGTCAAGAAACTTAATCTTGACAATTAAATGTGCTGTTCATTTTATTCATTCTCCATATCCCAAATAATAAACTACACACATATATATATGTTTATGCTTATATATATATATATAACTATCTTTTTATGTTCATCTTAATGAACATAATTTAAGGTCAATCATTTCAGAATGTGCACAGAGAACATGCTGTCTATAAATGATCTCATTTCATAAAAGGAAACTAGTAAATAGTTCCTACTTGAGTACATGGAGTTTTAAGGGTCTAGTGTAGCAGACAAATGAATTTTCATTTGTCCTGAAATACATGATTTTCTCACATGACTCTGCCAAACTCTTTTCATATATCTCTAACTGTTCTATTAAAAAAAAATGTAACAAATCATTTATATACAACTAAGGAGAAAATGTTGTTTTTATTTTAAAACAGTGGGAAAATAAAAAATAAAAGCTTATCGTTTTCCAGTGCAAAGGACCTTATTCTTCCTGAAAATGAATCATGGAAATCTCACGAATTACATATGAAAACTTTCAAGCTGCATTTGTAGTGGAAGCCAAAAATCTCCACACCTACATGCTGCTGATGTAGTATTTTTTGTTGTTAGATTATTTTTAGTTCTAGCTGAGACCAAGCATTTCCGTATGATTTGCATTTGTATACTTTTTGTATAATAATTTACAATTCTGTTTCACAGTCAGCAGTACAACCAATTTACTGACATCAACATTAATTTTCAACAAAGTTTAGGTTACTATTCAGAGTGAAACAATACGTGTTAACTAAATTTAGGAACAGGAATCTTTTAAAAGTCATTGTAGCAAAATTTTAACTACAAATATTTGATGCTTTATATTTGCAATTTGACTCATGTCATCAGTTGAAAATTTACTTAAGTTTATTAAAATCAATTAGAGAAGGCAGTGGCACCCCACTCCAGTACTCTTGCCTGGAAAATCCCATAGACAGAGTAGCTTGGTGGGCTGCAGTCCATGGGATCGCGAAGAGTCGGATATGACTGAGCGACTTCACTTTCACTTTTCACTCTGCTGCATTGGAGAAGGAAATGGCAACCCACTCCAGTGTTCTTGCCTGGAGAAATCTCAGGGACAGAAGAGCCTGGTAAGCTGCCGTCTCTGGGGTCACACAGAGACGGACACGACTGAAGTGACTTAGCAGCATTAAAATCAATATAGAAACTTTTGTAGATATATTAAGCTTTGCTTATCTGTTAAAGAGTAACTGAATTTTAAAGAAATATTTCTGTGCAAGAAGATGAAAAAATAGCAAAGGAAAGCCTTTGGTAATGAGATTTTTCTAAGCCATCCTGGTAAACAGGATGGTAGACAAAGTTAAATTATATTTAGGAAACTCTTTGCATCAAGCTGTCTAATTTAAAAGAAAGCATCCTTCGGGAATAAGATAAGCCTACATCTAATAAAAGTTGAGCCTGAATACCTCAAAACTAAAAATAAGTGACTAGAAACAAATGATTGCAAACATCTATGAAATAAAAATTTGAAGAGTTTTGACAACTGTAAACTCACCTCTACAAACATACACACATATACTCAGAAAAATTCTTAAGTGTGAAACTATTTCTGACTCTGTGGGCCCAACAATAGAATCAAACTCATACTATGCTGCTGAATATATTCAGTTGGCCCAGTAATCTGATTTCACGAGCACAGTGATGGGTACATGGAATAACTGTGGGATCAAGTTTTCTTGACTGTGCCAGCTTGTAATTAAACTTCAGTTATGTAGTTGTTTCATTATACATTTATGTGTGCCATGGGTCTGTACATTACTTACAAAAACAGATCATTTGGAGGAATATTAAGCTTTGTGGGGTATAGAATGTTCAATATGGGAGAGATTTTGGCTTGGTGACCCAATACTTATAAATTCCCTATTAATTTTCCCAACAGTGGAGCTTTTCCAATGTAGAGAACTACTGAAGCTAAACTGAATTGTGTATACAAATTCCAGCATTCCCTATAGGGAAAAACACTTATACTACAGCAAAAAGAGAGAACATGCTTGGCACTGGACACCTGAAGAAGTATTTTAAAAACTGAGGTTTGAAGAGATAGATATATCCAAAGTAATATATATGTATTCATATTAATTCAAATTACATCTTATGAACACCTATTATGAGCCAGATATTAAAGACTCTCATATGCATTTTCTTATTTCCATATCAAGTTAATTCTGAGAGGAGAATCCTAAGTACTAGATTTGAGCAAAAACATAACATCATATTAGGACTTCTCTTTCATATCTTCAGTTCTAGAAAAACTGTTTGATGTGAATAATGCTTTTAGGAAAAAGAAAGTTTACTTCTATTGTCCAGACAGCACTCAGCCAATTCTCTTTCTCACCTCCAGTTGTGAGAGAGGTAATGCACTATGTGAAGAGCCAGCTCATTGGAAAAGACCCTGATGCTGGGAAAGATTGAGGCAGGAAGAGAAGGGGACAACAGAGGATGAGATGGTTGGATGGCATCACTGACTCAATGGACATGAGTTTGAGAAAACTCTGGGAGATGATGAAGGACAGGGAAGCCTGGGGTGCTGCAGTCCATGGGGTCACAGAGTTGGACATGACTGAGGGACTGAGCAACAACTACAATGCACTATTTAAAATCAGAGCTGTTTCAGATAACTGCAGAGAGGGAAACTGGTCAAACAGTTAGTAACTAGCATTTAGTCTTTGGGATTCCAATTGTTAGTGTGCATTTGTGAAACTGGTATCCTTAGACTACCGTATGAATGAGTGAATTTTAAATCTAACAGTAAAACAACTGATGTTGTTATTGCTGTTGTTTGGTCATTAGGTTGTATCTGATTCTTTTTTTTTTTTTTTACTTTACAATTCTGTATTGGTTTTGCCATACATTGACATGAATCCACCACGGGTGTACATGCATTCCCAAACATGAACCCCCCTCCCACCCCCCTCCCCACAACATCTCTCTGGGTCATCCCCGTGTACCAGCCCCAAGCGTGCCATATCCTGCATCGGACATAGACTGGCGATTCGATTCTTACATGATATTATACATGTTTCAATGCTATTCTCCCAAATCATCTCACCCTCTCCCTCTCCCTCTGAGTCCAAAAGTCCGCTATATACATCTGTGTCTTTTTTGCTCTCCTGCATACAGGGTCATCATTGCCATCTTTCTAAATTCCATATATATGTGTTAGTATACTGTATTGGTGTTTTTCTTTCTGGTTTACTTCACTCTGTATAATCGGCTCCAGTTTCATCCATCTCATCAGAACTGATTCAAATGTATTCTTTTTAATGGCTGAGTAATATTCCATTGTGTATATGTACCACAGCTTTCTTATCCATTCATCTGCTGATTGACATCTAGGTTGTTTCCATGTCCTGGCTATTATAAACAGTGCTGCGATGAACATTCAGACTTAAATTGAAGAAAGTAGGGAAAACCACTAGACCATTCAGGTATGACCTAAATCAAATCCCCTATGATTATACAGTGAAAGTGACAAATAGATTCAAGGGATAAGCTCTGATAGAGTGCCTGAAAAACTATAGATGAAGGTTTGTGACATTCTACAGGAAGTAGTGATCTAGACCATCCCCAAGAAAAAGACATGCAAAAAGGCAAGATGGTTGTCTGAGGAGGCCTTACAAATAGCTAAGAAGAGAAGAGAAGCTAAAAGCCAAGGAGAAAAGGAAAGATATATCCATCTGAATGCAGAGTTCAAACAAAAACAAGGATAGGTAAGAAAGCCTTCCTAGGGAATCAGTTCAAAGAGATAGAGGAAAAAATAGAATGGGAAAGACTGGAGATCTTTTTGAGAAAATTAGAGACAACAAGGGAAAATTTCATGCAAAGATGGGCACAATAAAGGACAGAAATGGTATGGACCTAACAGGAACAGAAGATAAAAGGAGAGGTGGCAAGAATACATAGAACTATGCAAAAAAGATCTTCATGACCCAGATAACCACAATGGTATGATCAGTCACCTAAAGCCAGACATCCTGGAATGCTAAGTCAAGTGGGCCTTAGTAAAACATTACTACGGACAAAGCTAGTGGAGGTGATGTAATTCCAGCTGATCTATTTCAAATCCTAAAAGGTGATGCTGTGAAAGTGCTGCACTCAATATGTCAGCAAATTTGGAAAACTCAGCAGTGGCCACAGGAGTGGAAAAGGTCAGTTTTCATTCCATTCCCAAAGAAAGGCAATGCCAAAGAATCTTCAAACTACCACACAATTGCACTCATCTCACACGCTAGTAAATGATGCTAAAAATTCTCCAAGCTAGGTTTCAAAATTACATGAACTAAGAACTTCCAGATGTTCAAGCTGGATTTAGAAAAAGCAAAGGAACCAGAGATCAAATTGGCAACATCTGTTGGATCATAGAAAAAGCAAGAGAATTCCAGGAAAAACATGTACTTCTGCTTCATTGACTATGCTAAAGCCTTTGGCTATGTGGATCACAACAAACTGTGGAAAATTCTGAAAGAGTTGTGAATACCAGACCACCTGGCCTGCCTCCTAAGAAATCTGTATGCTGGTCAAGAAGCAACAGTTAGAACTGGACATGGAACAATGCAATGGTTCCAAATCAGGAAGGAGTATGTCAAGGCTGTATATTGCCACTTTGCTTATTTATCTTATATGCAGAGTACATCATGTGAAATTCTGGAATGGATGCATCACAAGCTGGAATCAAGATTTCAGGGAGAAATATCAATAACCTCAGATATGCAGATTACTTCACCCTTATGGAAGAAAGCAAGGAGAAATTAAAGATCCTCTTGATGAAAGTGAAAGAGGAGAATGAAAAGCTGGCATCAAACTCAACATTCAAAAAAATGAACATCATGGCATCCAGTCACATCATTTCATGGCAAATAGATGGGGAAACTGTGGAAACAGTGAGACTTTATATTGGGGGGCTCCAAAATCACTGCACCTGGTTAATACAGCCATGAAGTTAAAAGATACTTGCTCCTTGGAAGAAAAGTTATAACTAACCAGGACAGCTTAGTAAAAAGTAGAGACATTGCTTTGTCAACAAAGGACTGTCTAGTCAAGGCTATGATTTTTCCAGTACTCATATATATGTGAGAGTTGGGCCATAAAGTAAGCTGAGTACTTTAGAATTGATGCTTTTGAACTGTGGTGTTGGAGAATACTCTTGAGAGTCCCTTGGACTGCAAGGATATCAAACTGGTCAATCTTAAAAGAAATCAGTCCTGAGCATTCATTGGAAGGACTGATTCTGAAGCTGAAACTCCAACACTTTGGCTACCTGATGCGAAGAACTGATTCATTTGAAAAGACCCTGATGCTGGGAAAGATTGAAGGCAGGAGGAGAAGGGGAATGAGAGAGGATGAGATGGTTGGATTGTATCACCAACTTGATGAACATGAGTTTGAGCAAGCTCTGGGTGTTGGTGAGGGACAGAGAAGCTTGGCTTGCTTCAGTTAATGGGGTTGCAAATAGTTGGACATGACTGAGCAACTGAATTGAACTGAACTGCTAACTGACAGACACTTTTGGGTCTGTTCAAAATCAAACCAATAAAAATATATTTCCTAGGAGGTGAAACATAAGTATCACAAAACTCTGTGTCTCTTTGTCAATAGCAGATTAAATCAGATGGCCTGGGGCGAACCTAGCAGATATTAATAACCTACAAGATAGATGAATGACCAACATATAAACTCTCAGCAGAGGCACGATAGCTTAATTCTAGCCCCTGTTGTTATAGTAGTCTATGGGCCAAGGAAAAAGAAAACAGATGAGCAATTAGAATGGCACAGGTATAAAAGAAAATTAGAAACTATAGTGATTGTATAGTTCTTTGTTCAGGCCAGACTTGCTGTCTTTCAATTTCAGTTCACTTAAAGCCTGAACATTATTTCTCTCCTTGGGTTCCATGAGATTCTTTTCATATTTAAAAACACACACAGTCTTTTGCGTGGAACTTCTATTTACTTCAATCTTAAAAGGCCCTAGCTACAGCACACTTGTTCATTAAAAAATCTCTCAATCTCATATTTATATAGTAACATACCAAATTACCAAGTGTCTTAACATTAGGAAGCTTCTATAACAATTGGAAAATTGTCCCTCTCTTCATTTTTATCCCTGAAAATGGATATCTGGGCTTCAGTTGGACTGACCTCTGTAGTTCTTTGGTAAAAAACCTTTTCTTAGTAAACTCCTGAGTTTTTGATTGCTAAATCACTGTTATTAGGCAAACTGCATTTAACCTACAACAGATCAACATTGATTTTTATTTTGACCTATGGATGTATTATCAGTCTTATATTTTTTCTGAACTTCACTTCAAGTTAAGAAGGCTAGTTGAGTTCTCTACCATTATAATCAGTGTAATTCACCTAGAATTTGTGACTATTTTGAGGATACTTTGCTCAATTTAGATACTCAAGCTCTATACTTAATTTTCCTAAGAAATTTTCATTGAATATTTGAATTATCAGAGACCATATATTTGCATTTATTTTTCCCCAATGTCTGAATAGTTTTGTTCCTCTTGAAAGCTCCTATTGTCATGCAAAATATGTAGTTTTCATCTTTGAATGAGAGGCTAATATAACTGGACAACCTGTGAAGTAGTTAACGTATTGGAACTAATATTTAGGTTGTCTTGCACAAGCCACTTAACTCTTCTGCCAAGTATCTTTATGTTTTTATATAGCAAGTTTCTCTTGATATTTGAGAGAAAGTACACACTCACTTGGGAAGGAATTTTTCTGAGACATTAAAATGTTAGTGTAAGAAGATGTCAAAATTGAAATTTCAGTTTCGGTACCAAGAAACAATAATTGTCACAGAAGGTGCCAGATCAATATTACAAAGAAAATGAAAACAAAACAAAAAAAAGATATGGAGCCAAGATTCTTAGGAAACTCTCAAGCAAGAGCATAAAAAGGTATCAGGTTTAAAGAGGCAACAGCTTTTTTAAGAGTTTTTTTGTGTGAATATTATTTTTTCCCTGTGTGTATAAAAGTGTTATTGTATTACTTTGAATGAAGATTGTAATATTGATTAATATCTTACACTAAATGCTTGTAATCTCTAAGTTGATATTATGTTTTATAACTTGAGATAAATCTAGAACCATCTGTTACACTAGATTCAGGACACATTTTCATCCAGAGGGAGAAAAAATAAGCTTCCTCATTGAATAAGATTTAAAAGTAAAACTGTGTTTTATTTATATCCACAGGGTGTACATTCCAACGTATTGTCTACACCGATTTTTATTTAGCCAAAATACACTGCTGAAAAGTTATTTCTTTTGTTTTCACACATAAGGTAGTCAGGAGAGGTCATTAGAAGTAAAACAATTCTTAGGGTTTTTTTTCATTGCTTTATTCACTACTTGGCACCTTGCTTTAGTTTTGTTTTCCAGTTTGTGCTTTAGTTAGTTTTGTTCTTAACTGGTACATATAACTTTTAGTTTCCTTTGTTTGTTGGGTCAATCTACTGTACTTTATTGTTGTAGGACTGTTTTGATTATACTTACAGGTGTATATATATGTGTGTGTGTGTCTTCCATTATTTTGATCATTATTTGCCTGATTTTGTAACTGCCATTTGTCTGGGGTTCATCTCAGGTTTCTCATTTTTCAGTATTTGTTTTAATCTCACTTAATGCCATAACAAACAAACCACTTGTGGAATCTTTGTTCCTGACCAGAGGTCAAGCCCCGAGCCTTTGGAGTGGGAGCACTGACTCCAAGACCCTAGACTAACAGAGAACTAACCCCAGGGGCTATCAAATAGTGAGAACTCACACAAAGGAAACCACTTGAATACAAGACCTGGCATCACCCAACCACCAGTAGCACCCTGTACAGTATGCCTCATGTAAACAACAAACAAAACAAAAATACAAACCCAATCATCAGCAGACAGGATTACCACCTCACTCAGCCTTGCCCATCAGAGGAAAAACAAACAAACAAACAAAGGGGGAAAAAAAAAGCACAAATCTCACAATCTTACACAAAACACTGGACCAACCTTAGGAGGGAAGAAACCAAAAGGAAGAAAGAATTCAACCTTGAAGCCTGGGAAAGGGAGACCTCAAACACAATAAGTTAAGAAAAAAATAATGAAAAGGCAGGGAAATACTACACAAATGAAGGAACAAACTAGAAACACAGAAGTCCAAATAAAAGAAGAGAAAATAGGCAAACTACCAGAAAAAGAATTCAGAATAATGATACTAAAGATGATCAACAACCTTGAAAACAGAATGGAGAAAATTCAGGAATCAATTAACAAAGACCTAGAAGAATTAAAGAATAAACATACAGGACAAAGAGCACAATTACTGAAATTAAAAGTACTCTGCTGCTGTTGCTGCTGCTAAGTCACTTCAGTCATGTCCAACTCTGTGCAGTCCCATAGATGGCAGGCCACCAGGCTCCTCTGTCCCTGGGATTCTCCAGGCAAGAACACTGGAGTGGGTTGCCATGTCCTTCTCAAATGCATGAAAGTGAAGAGTAAAAGTGAAGTCGCTCAGTCATGTCTGAAGGAATCAATAGCAGAATATCTGAAGCAGAAGAATGAATCAGTGAGCTGGAAGATAAAATGGTGGAAATAACTTCTGAAGAGCAGAATAAAGTAAAAAGAATGAAAAGAACTTAGGATAGTTCAGAGACCTCTGGGATAATATCAAACACACCAACATTCGATTTTAGGGGTCCCAGAAGAATAAGAGAAAAAGAAAGGATATGAGAAAATTTTTGAAGAGATTATAGTTGAAAATTCCCCCAACATCGAAAGGAAAATAGTTAATCAAGTGCGAGAGGTGCAAAGAGTCCCATACACAACAAACGCAAGGAAAAACATGCCAAGACACATATTAATCCAACTAATAAAGACTAAACACAAAGAAAGAACATTAAAAGCAGCAAGGGAAAAGCAAGTAACATGCAAGGGAAACCCCATGCACTTAACAGCTGATCTTTCAGCAGAAACTCTGCAAGCCAGAAGGGAATAGCAGGATATATTTAAAGTACTGAAAGGGAAAAATCTACCACCAAGATTTCTGTAAAAGACAAGGATCTCATTCAAAATTGATGGAGAAATAAAAAGCTTTTCAGACAAGAAAAAATTAAAAGAATTCAGTACCACCAAACCAGTTTTACAACAAATGTTAAAGGGACTTATATAGTCAAGAAATACAAGAGAAGGAAAGGATCTATAAAATCAACCCGAAACCATTAAGAAAATGGCAATAGGAACATATATATCAATAACAGAAAATTAATAAGGAAACACAAGTCTTAAATGATATGTTAGATGAGATGGATCTCATTGATATCTTCAGGACATTCCATCCAAATGCAGAATATACCTTCTTCTCACATGCACATGGAACATTCTCCAGAACAGACCACATCTTGTGTTACAAATAAAACCTCAGTATATTAGGAAAATTGAAATCATATCAAACATCTTCTCCAACCACAGTGCGATGAGACTAGATATCAATTACAAGGAAAAAAAAAAAAAACTGTAGAAAAACATGAGCACATGGAGATTAAACAATACGTTTCTAAATAACCAACAGATTATTTTAAAAAATCAAAGATAAATCAAAAAATTTCTAGAAACAAATGACAATGAAAACACGACAACTCAAAACCTATGGGATGCAGCAAAAGCAGTTCTTAGAGGGACATTTATAACAATACAATCCTACCTCAAGAAACAAGAAAAACATCAAATAGACAACCAAACTTTACACCTAAAACAACTGGAATAAGAATAAGAACAACAACAGCAAAAATAAATAAATAAATAAATAAATAAAAACCCAGAATTAGTAGAAGGAAAAAAAAATCGTAGAGTTCAGAGCCGAAATATTTGAAAAAGAAATGAAAGAAACAGTAGTAAAAATTAATAATATTAAAAGTTGTTTCTTTGAGAAGATAAATAAAACTGACAAACCTTTAGCCCTACTGACCAAGAACAAAAGAAAGAAGAATCAAATCAACAAAATTAGAAATGTAAAAGGAGAGATTACAACAGACAATGTAGAAATACAAAGGATTAAAAGAGACTATTATGGATAACTATATGGCAATAAAATGGATAACCTGCAGGAAATGGACAGACTGTTAAAAAAGTTCAATCTTCCAAACTGAACCAGAAAGAAATAGAAATTATGAACAGCCAAATTACAAGCACTGAAATTGAAGCTGTGATCAAAAATCACCCAAAAAACAAAAGCGCCAGACCAGATGGCTTCACAGGAGAATTCTATCAAACATTTAAGAAGAGCTAACACCTATAACTCCCTGATGTTCAAGCTGGTTTTAGAAAAGGCAGAGGAACCAGAGATCAAATTGCCAACATCTGCTGGATTGGGGAAAAAGCAAGAGAGTTCCAGAAAAACAACTATTTCTGCTTTATTGACTATGCCAAAGCCTTTAACTGTGTGGATCACAATAAACTGTGGAAAATTCTGAAAGAGATGGGAATACCAGACCACTGACCTGCCTCTTGAGGAATCTGTATGCAGGTCAGGAAGCAACAGTTAGAACTGGACATGGAACAACAGACTGGTTCCAAATATGAAAAGGAGTATGTCAAGGCTGTATATTGTCACCCTGCTTATTTAACTTCTATGCAGAGTACATCATGAGAAACACTGGACTGGAAGAAACACAAGCTGGAATCAAGATTGCTGAGAGAAATATCAATAACCTCAGATATGCAGATGACACCACCCTTATGGCAGAAAGTGAAGAGGAACTAAAAAGCCTCTTGATGAAAGTAAAAGAGGAGATTGAAAAAGTTGGCTTAAAGCTCAACATTCAGAAAACGAAGATCATGGCATCCATTCCCATCACTTCATGGCAAATAGATGGGGAAACAGTAGAAACAGTGTCAGACTTTATTTTTTGGGGCTCCAAAATCACTGCAGATGGTGACTGCAGCCATGAAATTAAAAGACACTTACTCCTTGGAAGAAAAGTTATGACCAACCTAGATAGCATATTCAAAAGCAGAGACATTACTTTGCTGACTAAGTTCCGTCTAGTCAAGGCTATGGTTTATCCTGTGGTCATGTATGGATGTGAGAGTTGGACTGTGAAGAAGGCTGAGTGCCGAAGAATTGATGGTTTTGAACTGTGATGTTGGAGAAGACTCTTGAGGGTCCCTTGGACTGCAAGGAGATCCAACCAGTCCTTTCTGAAGGAGATCAACCCTGGGATTTCTTTGGAAGGAATGATGTTAAAGCTGAAGCTCCAGTACTTTGGCCACCTCATGCAAAGAGTTGACTCACTGGAAAAGACTCTGATGCTGGGAGAGATTGGGGGCAGGAGGAGAAGGGGACGACCCGGGATGAGATGGCTCGATGACATCACTGACTCGATGGACGTGAGTCTGAGTGAACTCCGGGAGATGGTGATGAACAGGGAGGCCTGGCGTGCTGCGATTCATGGGGTCGCAAAGAGTCGGACACGACTGAGCGACCGAACTGAACTGAACTGAACACCTATCCGTATAAAACTCTCAAAAAATTGCAGAGGAAGGAACATTTCAAAACTCATTCTACAAAACCACCATCACCCTGATACCAAAACCAGACAAAGACAACACACACAAAAAAGAAAACTACAGGCCAATATCACTGATGAACATAGAAGCCAAAATCCTCAACAACACTTTAGCAAACAGAATTGAGCAGCACATCAAAAAGTTCATACACCATGATAAAGTTGGCTTTATTCCATGAATGCAAGGATTCTTAAATATATGCAAATCAATCAATGTGATACACCATATAAACAAACTGAAAGATAAAAACCATATGATAATCTCGATAGATGTAGAAAAAGCCTTTGAGAAAATTCAGCACCTATTTATGATTAAAACTCTTCAACAAATGGGCATAGAAGTAACATACCTCAACATAGTTAAGGCCATATATGATAAGCCTACAGCAAACATTATTCTCAATAGTGAAAAACTGAAAGCATTCCCCCTAATATCAGAAACAAGATAAGGGTGTCCAGTTTTCCACTATTATTCAACATATTTCTGGAAATCCTAGCTACAGCAATCAGAGAAGAAAAAGAAACAAATGGAATCCAGATCGGAAAAGAAGTGAAGCTCTCACTGTTTGCAGATGACATGATTCTGTATATAGAAAACCCTAAAGATAGTATCAGGAAATTACTAGAACTAATCAGTGAATTTAGCAAAGTTGCAGGATCACTTGCATTTCTATATGCTAACAATGAAAAATCAGAAAGAGAAATTAAGTAATCAATCCCATTCACCATTGCAACAACAACAAAAAATATTTAGGAATAAGCCTACCAAAGGAGGCAAAAAAAAAAAAAAAAAAACACCGCAAAACTGTACACATATAATTAAAAACACTAATGAATGAAATCAAAGATGACATAACCAGAAGGAGAGATATTCCATGTTCCTGGGTAGGAAGAATCAATATTGTAAAAATGACTATACTACCAAAAGCAATCTACAGATTCAATGTGTTCCCTATCAAATTACCAATGGCATTTTCCACAGAACTAGAACAAAAAATTTCACAATTCATATGGAAACACAAAAGATCCCGAATAGCCAAAGCATTCTTGAGAAAGAAGAATGGAGCTAGAGGAATCAACCTTCCTGACTTCAGATTATACTATAAAGCTAAAGTCATCAATACAGTATGGTGCTGGCACAAAGACAGAAATATAGACCAATGGAACAAGATAGAAAGCTCAGAAATAAATCCATGTACCTATGAGTACCTTTTTTGACAAAGGAAACAAGAATATACAATGGGGTAAAGACCACCTCTTCAATAAATGGTGCTGGGAAAACTGGATAGCTACATATAAAAGAATGTAATTAGAACACTTCCTAATACCATACACAAAGATAAACTCAAAATAGATTAAAGACCTAAATGTAAGACCAGAAATTATAAAACTCTTAGAGGAAAACATAGGCAGAACACTTGATGACATAAATCAAAGTAAGATCCTCTATGACCCACCTCTGAGAATAATGGACATAAAAACAAAAATAAATAAGTGGGACCTGATTATACTTAAAAGCTTTAGCACAGTAAGGGAAACTATAAGCAAGGTGAAAAGACAACCCTCAGAGTGGGAGAAAATAATAGCAAATGAAACAACTGACAAAGGATTAATTTTCCAAAATATACAAACAGCTTATACAACTCAAACAACCCAATCAAAAAGTGGGAAAAATACCTAAACGGACATTTCTCCAAAGAGACTTACAGATGGCTAATGAACACATGAAAAGATACTTAACATTGCTCATTATCAGAGAAATGAAAATCAAAACTACAATGAGATATCACTTCATACCAGTCAGAGTGACCATCATCAAAAAGTCTACAAACAATAAATGTTGGACAGGGTGTGGAGAAAACAGAATGCTGTCACACTGTTGGTGGGAATTTAAATTATAGCCATTATGGAAGACAATATGGGGATTCCTTAAAAGAATATGAAGAAAACCACCATATGACCCAGAAATCCCACTCCTAAGCATATACCCAGAGGAAACCTAAATTGAAAAAGACGCATCTGTCCCATTGTTCATTGCAATAGCTAGAACATGGAAGCAACCTAGATATCCATCAACAGATGAATGGGTAAAGAAGTTGTGGAGCATATACACAATGGAATATTACTCAGCCATAAAAAGGAACAACTTTGAGTCAGTTCTAATGAGGTAGATGAACCTAGAAACTATTATACAGAGGAAGTAAGTCAGAAAGAGAAAGATAAATGCATATTCTAATGCATATATATGGAATCTAGAAAAATGGTACTGAAGAATTTTATAGGGCAACAATGGCGAAACAGACATAGAGAATGAACTTATGGACATGTTGAGAGGGGAGGAGAGTGTGAGATGTATGGAAAGAGAAACATAAGTTCAGTTCAGTTCAGTTGCTCAGTCGTGTCCAACTCTTTGTGACTGCATGGACTGTAGCACACCAGCTTCCCTGTCCTTCACCAACTCCCAGTGTTTACTCAAACTCATGTCCATCCAGTTGGTGATGCCATCCAAACATCTCATTCTCTGTCGTCCCCTTCTCCTATCTTCAATCCTTCCCAGCATGAGGGTCTTTTCCAATAAGTCACTTCTTTGCATCTGGTAGCCAAAGATTTGGAGTTTCAGCTTCAGCATCAGTCCTTCCAATTAATATTCAAGACTGATTTCCTTTGGGATTTAATGCTCCAAGAAACTCTCAAGAGTCTTCTCCAACACCACAGTTCAAAAGCGTCAACTCTTTGGTGCTCAACTTTCTTTATAGTCCAACTCTCACATCCATACATGACCACAGGAAAAACCATAGCTTTGACTTCACAGACCTATGTCAATAAAGTAATATCTCTGCTTTTTAATATGCTGTCTAGGTTGGTCATAACTTTTCTTCTAAGGAGAAAGCATCTTTTAATTTCATGGCTGCAGTCACTATCTGCAGTGATTTTGGAGCCCCCAAATATAAAGCGTCTTACTGTTTCCATTATTTCTCCATCTATTTGCCATGAAGTGATGGGACCAGATGCCATGATCTCCATTTTCTGAATGTTGAGTTTTAAGCCAAATTTTTGACTCTCCTCTTTCACCTTCTTCAAGAGGTTCTTTACTTCTTTGCTTTCTGCCATAAGGGTGGTGTCATCTGCATATCTGAGATTATTGATATTTCTCCCAGAATATTGATTACAGCTTGTACTTCATCCAGCCTGGCATTTTGCATGATGTACTAAATAAGCAGGGTGACAATATACAGACTTAACATACTCCTTTCCCCATTTGGAACTCGTCTGTTGCTCTATGTCCAGTTCTAACTGTTGTTTCCTGACCTGCACACATATTTTGCAGGAGGCAGGCCAGGTGGTCTGGTATTCCCATCTCTCTAAGAATTTTCCTCATTTTGTTGTGATCTACACAACCAAACACCAGCATAGTCAATAAAACAGAAATAGATGTTTTTCTGGAACTCTCTTGCTTTTTCAGTGATCCAACAGATGTTGGCACTTTGATCTCTGGTTCCTCTGCCTTTTCTAAATCCAGCTTGAACATCTGGAAGTTTACCATTGACCTACTTTTGAAGACTAGCTTGGAGAATTTTGCGTGTTACTTTACTAGTCTGTGAAATGAGTGCAATTGTGTGGTAGTTTGAACATTTTTTGGCATTGCCTTTCTTTGGGAATGGATTGAAAACTTACCTTTTCCACTCCTGTGGCCACTGCTGAGTTTTCCAATTTGCTGGCATATTGAGTGCAGCACTTTCACAGCATCATCTTTTAGGATTTGAAATAAATCAGCTGGAATTCTATCACCTCCACTAGCTTTGTCCATAGTGATGCTTTCTAAGGCCCACTTGACTTAGCATTCCAGGATCTCCGGCTTTAGGTGAGTGATCATACCATTGTGGTTATCTGGGTCATGAAGATCTTTTTTTGCATAGTTCTGTATATTCTTGCCACCTCTCCTTTTATCTTCTGTTCCTGTTAGATCCATACCATTTCTGTCCTTTATTGTGCACATCTTAACATGAAATGTTCCCTTGGTATCTCTAATTTTCTTGAAGAGATCTCTAGTCTTTCCCATTCTATTGCTTTCCTCTACTTCTGTGCATTGATCACTGAGGAAGGCTCTTATCTCTTTGCTAGTCTTTGGAACTGTGCATTCAAATGGGTGTATCTTTTCTTTTCTCCTTTGATTTTAGCTTCTCTTCTAGTCACAGCTATTTGTAAGGCCTCCTCAGACAACCATTTTGCCTTTTTTCATTTCTTTTTCTTGGGGATGGTCTTGATCAGCGCCTCCTGTACAATGTCTGGAACCTCCATCCATAGTTCTTCAGGGACTGTGTCTATTGGATCTAATCCTTTCAATCTATTTATCTCTTTTACTGTGTAATTATAGAGGATTTGATTTAGGTCATACCTGAATAGTCTAGTGGTTTACCCTAGTTTCTTCAATTTAAGTCTGAATTTTGCAGTAAGGAATTCATGAACTGAGTCACAGTCACTCCAAGTCTTGTTTTTGCTGACTGTATAGAGCTTCTCCATCTTTGGCTGCAAAAAATATATAATCAATCTGATTTAATTATTGATCATCTGGTGATGTCCATGTGTAGAGTCTTCTCTTGTGTTGTTAGAAGAGGGTGTTTCCTATGATAGTGCATTCTCTTGGCAAAACTCTGTTAGCCTTTGCCCTGCTTCATTTTGTAGTTTAAGGGAAAATTTGCCTGTTACTCCAGGTATCTCTTGACGTCCTACTTTTGCATTCTAGTCCCCTATAATGAAAAGGACATCATTTTGGGGTGTTAGTTCTAAAAAGTCTTGTAGCTCATCATAGACCCCTTCAACTTCAGCTTCCTCAGCATTACTACTTGGAGCATAGACTTGGATTAATGTGATATTGAATGGTTTGCCTTGGAAATGAACAGAGAATATTCTGTTGTTTTTGAGAGTGCATCCAAGCAGTGCATTTCAGACTCTTTTGTTGACTATGAAGGCTACTCCATTTCTAAGGGATTCTTGCCCACAGTAGTAGATAATATGGCCATCTGAATTAAATTAGTCTATCCCAGTCCATTTTAGCTCACTGATTCCTAAAATGTCAATGTTCACTCTTGCCACCTTCTGTTTGACCACTTCCAATTGGCCTTGATTCATGGACATGGAACAACAGACGGGTTTCAAATAGGAAAAGGAGTATGTCAAGGCTGTATATTGTCACCCTGCTTATTTAACTTCTATGCAGAGTACATCATGAGAAATACTGGACTGGAAGAAGCACAAGCTGGAATCAAGATTGCCAGGAGAAATATCAATAACCTCAGATATGGAGATGACACCATCCTTATGGCAGAAAGTGAAGAGGAACTAAAAAGCCTCTTGATGACAGTGAAAGAGGAGAGTGAAAAAGTTGGCTTAAAGCTCAACATTCAGAAAATGAAGATCATGGCATCCGGTCCCATCACTTCATGGGAAATAGATGGGGAAACAGTGGAAACAGTGTTAGACTTTATTTTGGGGGGCTCCAAAATCACTGCAGATGGTGACTGAAGCCATGAAATTAAAAGATGCTTACTCCTTGGAAGAAAAGTTATGACGAACCTAGATAGCATATTCAAAAGCAGAGACATTACTTTGCCAATTAAGGTCTGTCTAGTCAAAGCTATGGTTTTTCCAGTGGTAATGTATGGATGTGAGAGTTGTACTGTGAAGAAGGCTGAGCGCCGAAGTGTGGGGCCCTACGTGGGAAATCTTTAAAAAAGGGGCTAGCTTTAACGGTTGGAAACCAGGATGGTGTCTGGTGGAAGAGATAGGGTCGTGGTCTATGTCAAAGTTTTTGATTGGTTCTCTTGACTTCCATGCACGTGGACAGTGTGTGATTACCATAGACTCCTGTTAAGCTCATGACGGCTTTACCTAATATGCATATTATAATTTGACCTTTAACGTGACTGGTGCAACTATGATTTGACCTTTAACGTGATTGGTGCAACTATGGCATTGACCTTTAATGTGATTGGTGCAACTATGGGAGGTCCCTCCCAGAACCCCCTTGCTTGCCTATATAAACCAAGAGTTTGTGGCAATAAAGTGGAACTGCTCAGATGGAACCTGTGTCGTGTCTGATTGTCTCTCGCTCACCAAGGGGCTGGGTTGATGGACAGCAGGCTCACCTCTTCTCGGGACCCCTCGGCTTTGCTGAGGGAAGCTCCACTGCCTCTCTCTTTCTGCCGAGCGCCCCCTGCAGAAACTGGCGACCAACATGGGGCACGAAGCGGACAGACGGATGTGGTGTCACCGTGCGGCTCTGAAAGAAGGAGCGACAAAGGACCCTAGGCTGGTCGCAGCGCGGAGCTCCCCTTTAGAGGAGTATCACCGGAGGTAATCCGGATTTCAAGGTGGGCCCCCGTCTACTTTGAGGGAAGTGGCAAAAAACTCTCTTGACTTATTTTCTTTCTTTTCTTCTTTTCTGATCTGTCCTTAATTCTTTTTTCTGGAGTTTCAGTGAACAGGTGAGCGGTTGTGGAGGTGATTGATGATAAGTCCTGGCCAGGACCGTTCTCTGGCGGACTTTGAAGGCCCTGCAACAGGTGAGCTTCAGTAACTAGAGCCCGACCGGGTGAAACTCCCCTTTAATCTTTCATAACTGAGGACATGGCCTAGAATCTCCCTGTGGGCACGGGTCAGGCACTTAAAGGCCATTAGGGCGCCTGCCACTTGAAGACTCCCGTGACAGGATAAGGGGGTTATGGAACGGGCTAGAAACCTCTAGGGTGCCCGCCCCCAGCAAGAAAACTTCCATGCAATGATGCAGGCACATAAACAGTTTCAAAAGCATAGCACAAGCCCAACTTTCTGGCCACCACCACTCCTGGTAGGATTTTTGGTGGTTGTCCTCAGTGAATTTTCTTTCTATTCTCTTGGCAGCATGGGAAATAATATTGGGAAATCTGATGAGCCCACACTCAGGGCACTGAGATATATGCTCATAAGCAGGGGACTTGAGATTTCTGATGCTCAGGCCATTAAGGTCTGGGGGACCATTGTACAGTTAGCCCCCTGGGTTGCTTCGGCTAATCTGTTCTCTTGGGACACTTGGGATCAAGTACAAACCCTTGCTAGGCAGCGAGAGGTTCAACACGGTGAGGAGCCCCCCTTAGGGTTCTGTTTGACCATTTTGGCCCTCAAGCTCTGTTTTTCACGAAGCAAGGAGCATGTCACTGATATGGGTATCCCCGATTCAAAATCAGAATAACAATGGGAAAAGTTAGACAAGGAATGAGTCATGTTGGACCAAAATATAGCAAAAGAGACTGTAGGAGATAAAGACTCTAGAGCGAATAGTGGGCCATGGGAGCCTTTCGGGGATAATAAAGGGGCAGAAGAGAATAGAGACCCCTCTGATGCCTCGAGCCTGGGAGCCCAGGGGAGAGACCTGTGCCTCTCCCTGCCTCCCCCATTTGAGGAAGTTTCAGGAGCACCTTGGGTGGGAAAGACAATAAGGTCACCTTGTAGGGGGAGAGCCTATCCCGAGGACCCTTGGGGATCCTCGCTGCCCTTTATTGGTCTGACTCAAGCCTTTCCTGTAAACATTAACCTGGGAGGGAATAGGCTGGCAGCCTGGTACCCCTGGGAGGCCAATGATTTAAAAGAGCTCAAAAAGGCAGTGACAGAGGATGGCCCAAACTCCCCATGGGTGGAAACTATTCTCCAGGGCCTGGCTCATCAACCTTGTATGACCCAAGACTGGAAGATGCTATGTAAGGCAGTGCTTCCCAGCAACACCTATATCAAATGGTGTGCCTTTTTCAAGGAAGAGTGTCATGCTCAGGCAGAAAGAAATCAGGCTGCCAACCCTGCTATCCCAGTGACTTTTGGGATGTTGTCAGGGACGGCAGATCAATGGAGTACGGGACCTCAACAGGCCACCATTTCTGCTCCTTATACAGATCAGGTACGGGCCATATGTCTGGCCGCTTGGAAAAAGCTTGCGGAGGGCCCCAGTGAGCCCCCTATATCGGGCATCACTCAAAAAAATAATAATAATGAAGATCTCTCCACCTTCATAGATCAGATGGAAAAGAGTATTCAGAGAAAATTCCCTCCGGGGCCCCTGAGAGATCAATTTGTTAGGCTATTAGTCTGGGAAGGGATGAACTCAGACCATAAGTTGGCTTGCGCAGGACAGAAAGACGGCTCTATGGAGTGATGGATTGTAGCCACCAAAGACGCGGGGACACAGAGCCATCAGACCCGCTCTATTTCGACTGCCCTTCAGGCTCAGACTGAAGCTCTTACCGAGGCGATGACCAAGGCCCTCTCCACTATGACGGCCTCTGAGGGGACCGTATCTAAGGGACCCCTAGTCCCCCCAAAATTGGGTTGATGCTTTGGCTGCGGACAAGAGGGACACTTTAAGAAGGAGTGTCCTCAAGGCGGGGGAAGACCTACTGGTCAGAGACTCCCCACTACTCCATGCCCGTGATGTAAGAAGGGATATCACTGGAAGGCAGAGTGCAAATCTAAGTTTGATAACGACGTCAAGCCTTTAAACTAGATGAGGGGCAACCCCCAGCCCCGTCACCCAAAGGGGGGCCTCATTTCTTATCAGATCATATTGAAAAGTTCCTTCAAAAACCCCTGGATACGGCTCGCTCCGACCCCCTATAAGTCTAATGGGGATCACTAAGGCCAAAGAGCCCCCCAGAGCCAATTGGGCTGTGCCTATTGTGCCTGGATTAAGGCCTAAAATGGATATTACCATAGGAGGAAAGAGATTTCGATGTCTGATCAACACAGGAGCTGATCGGACTGTCCTCAGGGCAGAGGAGGTCCCACCTAGTTGGAAATTGGTCTCTGGGCCTCAATTATTGGGCGTTGGGGGGAACACTCGATCTAAGGAGACTGCTGAGTGGGTCCCCTGGAAAGATGTAGATGGTTCTACAGGAGAGGTCCGGCGCCTGATAGCTTCTGGATTGAATGCAAATCTGCTTGGCCAGGATATTTTGGGACAAGCGGATGTATATATTACCACTAATTATAAGGGCCTTTATGATGACCTCGATGAGGAAAAATATTAACAATATTATAAAAATTCTCCCATACCAAACTATAGGGGAGATTCTGGATTTGATAAACTTCACAAGGGAGAGCCTCTAACCCGATGGAAGGTGCCCCCCCCCAATCCTAAGGGCCACTGCCTCCCAGGTCCCTCCTATTTCAATGGAAACCCAGACCCCCAATATGGGTGGAACAGTGGCCTCTTCCATCCATGAAGTTACAAGCCCTTAGAGAAATCATCTCTGAACAACTAAATTTGGGACATATTCGCCCTTCTACTAGCCCTTGGAATACCCCCGATATTTGTAATTAAAAAATCCTCGGGAAAATGGAGGATGTTACAAGATCTTAGAAAGATCAATGAGAGAATGATCATCCAAGGGACACCCCTAAGGGGGTTACCCTGGATACCAGCTATTCCTAGTAATCTATGTATTAAAGACTGTTTCTTTTCTATACCTCTACAATCCCAAGATTGTGAAAAGTTTGCTTTTTCGATACCCTCTACTAACTTCGAGGGGCCTGATGAGCATTTTGAATGGACAGTTTTACCACAGGGAATGGCAAACAGCCCTGCCTATTGTCAAAATTATGTAAAAGATCTTCTCCAGCCAGTTAGAGGTCTGACATATATTAAATTGTATGTTTATATGGATGATATCATCTTGGGTGCCCCTACTGCTGAACAGCTGACAGAAGCATATAAAATTTTACAAAAGTGTCTATCAAAAGGAAGACTCCATATATCCTCTGACAAAGTCCAGGTTGTCTCGCCTTTTAAGATTCTGGGATCTCAGCTGTCCCTAGAAGGTGTGAGCCCCCTAAAACCCCAGCTATACATCCAAGATTCCTACTCCCTGACCGGCCTACAACGGGTCTTGGGAAAACTCAATTGGCTACGACCCTGGATCCCTGTTTCAACAGGTCAACTCTTTCCCCTCTTTGATCTATTAAAAGATAAACAGCCCAATGATGAGATAACACTTCTACCTTCCCACAAAAAGATCTTTCAAGACATTCAAAGGGCCCTCAATGGGGCCCAGCTTACCAGGTATACTCCTGAAGAGAGTCTACAATTGTGGGTCCTGCCTAGTCTGTCCTTACTTGTGGTGGCCTTGGTCCAGGGGGGAAAGCCTCTACAATGGGTTCCCATCTTCTTGGGGGGAACTCCCCGAGTCTACACCTGTATAGATCAAATGGCTGACTTAATACAGAAGGAAAGAGATATCGCAGTCCGATGCTATGCGCATGAACCCGATAAGATTGTTATCCCATACAGACTATCAGATTTTGAATGGATTCAAAGGAACAATGGGAGAATAGCTTTAGCCCTGGAGGGGTACTTAGGCATGCTTGACTGTCATTATGGGCCACACAAATGGGTTACTTCTTTTGGTCACCTAGTTGGAGGGCGCCCCAACTATTTCTCTTTAAGCCTATACCAGATGCCCTCAATGTTTTTTTCTGATGGAGGAAAGAATGGTGCAGCAGTCGTTGTGTTCCAGCCACCACAGCTATCACAACAGCCAGATGAGTATATACGAAAATACTTTGGGCTTTGTGAGGGGTCCGCACAGTTTAAAGAATTATTTGCTGTTGTCATGGTGCTCACAAAAGTCCCTGAACCCATGAATCTGTTTTCTGACAGTCTTTATGTAGTAAACTTGCTTCCAGGATTGCTAAATTCTCACATACGGCTAGATAACAATCCTATTACTCCCCTTATGATACAAGCCCATACCCTGTTACTTGAACGAGTTAACCCCATTTATGTACACCATCTTAGGGGTCATCAAAATTTACCTGGATTGCTTTCAATGGGAAATTCCCTGGCTGATAGAGTGGCCTTCCTTACAATCCAATCTTATAACTTACAAGATGCCTATGATCTTCACGATCTTACTCATATAAATTGGAGAGGGCTACATAAAAGGTTTCCACAGATCCCTATTAGAGAATTAAAGAAAATTATACATACTTTTAAATCCTGTCTTCCTTATTTACAAGTACCACCTTTACAGCCCCCAGGAGTAAATACTCAAGGGCCAAAACCCAGTGTGCTATGGCAAACTGATGTGACCCATTATTCCCCTTTTGGAAAACTTACGTATGTTTTTGTGTCTATTGACACTCTCATGCCTGTTGGGCTACTGCCCATACAGGAGAAAAAAAACAAAACATGCTCAAAGCCATTTTTTACAATGTTTTGCGACATTGGGCCTTCCCCATCAAATAAAAACAGATAATGGCCCTTGCTTCATCAGCCAGAGCTTACAGAAATTTTTCCAACAATGGCACATTCGTCATAACACCGGAATCCCACATAACCCTCAGGGACAAGCCATAATTGAGCACCACCACCAAAATTTAAAGGCTCAATTACAAAAGCAAAAAGGGGGAATAAGCCCTCACCAGCAACTTGGAATGGCACTTTTTACTCTAAATATTTTAAATTTTTCAAAAAATGAACTGATACCATGTTTTCAAAAACATTGGTCTAACCAAGAAATAAAACCTGAAATACAAGTGAGATGGAAAGACCCCATCACTGGCCAGTGGAAGGGGCCCGATCCACTCCTTACAATGGGAAGAGGATTCGGATGCGTATTCCCCATTGGGGACCCCAGCCCTATATGGGTGCCAGCAAGGAATCTTAAATTTATACCACAAGAGAGAGGTCAAATCTCAAAATGTGACACAGATTAAAGAGACACTCACATATTGAGCCCAAGAACAAAAAGTTCTTGAGGCGATCTTTTCTTTCCTTTCAGATCATCGATGTGGCAACCCTGGTGGACGCTGCTCCTGGTGATCGTCGGATTACCTATCCTCTCCTTACTGACCTTCGTCATTGCCATGGCTGTGCAACAGTTTTTAGAATCTTTAAAATCTGGGTTTAACGACACACAAGGCCATCAACCATGAGGGTACAACAGTGTCAGCATCCGTGCTGAGAGTTCAACAAGCTCAGACCATCGAGGTTATAAACAACATATCCACTGTCTCTGCTCAAGGATTTCGAACCAGCTCGAACACCTGAGATTCGCCATAATGGGACTCCAACAACAGCTTGATCTCCATGCTAGAGCGATCGAGATGTTGAGTGTCTTGGCGTGCATAGACTGCAATGTGAGATACCCCAGCTTTTGTCTGACAGCTTTTCCAGTGTTAAGTGAGACTCTAACAGGTGAAAAAGGGAGCAAGAGATCTATGGAACTGGGTACAAAGTCCATTTACCTGGTTTAAAAATGCCTTCTATTTGCTTGTTTTTGTTATTCTGTTTGTTGTAATGTTAAAGGTAAAAAATCTCACAGCCCTCAATAAGTGCTTACAGTAAAAAAATAGTTATGCTTGCCCAGGTCATGGAAAAGGAGCCCCACGTTAGGCACCTACAAGACCCCTGGATTAATTTAGCCCTTCAAGAGATTAACTGAGATACATAAATAGAGTTCTAGATATCCATCATCTAGAGAGATTCCACCTAGTGCCCAAGAGGTGGCTGGATAGCCAATGACAAGTAAGACACTCAGAGGAGGGCAACCTAAGACAGGCACAGCCTCGAGAGGGGCTAGCGAGGCTGGAGGTTGGCCACCTACAGCTCTATGCCTTGCTCTACAGAACATCAATACAAATGTCTCAAGGGCTTAAATAAAATAAAAAAGGGGGAGATGTGGGGCCCTACGTGGGAAATCTTAAAAAAAGGGGGCTAGCTTTAACGGTTGGAAACCAAGATGGCGTCCGGTGGAAGAGATAGGGGCGTGGTGTATGTTAAAGTTTTTGATTGGTTCTCTTGACTTCCGTGCACGTGGATAGTGTGTGATTACCATAGACTCCTGTTAAGCTCATGACGACTTTACCTAATATGCATATTATAATTTGACCTTTAACGTGATTGGTGCAACTATGATTTGACCTTTAACGTGATTGGTGCAACTATGGGAGGTCCCTCCCAGAACCCCCTTGCTTGCCTATATAAACCAAGAGTTTGTGGCAATAAAGTGGAACTGCTCAGATGGAACCCGAGTTGCGTCTGATTGTCTCTTGCTTGCCGAGGGGCTGGGTTGGCAGACAGCAGGCTCACCTCTCCTCGGGACCCCTTGGCTTTGCTGAGGGAAGTTCCACTGCCTCTCTCTTTCTGCGGAGCACCCCCCACACCAAAGAACTGATGTTTTTGAACTGTGGTGTTGGAGAAGACTCTTGAGAGTTCCTTGGACTGCAAGGAGATCCAACCGGTCCATTCTGAATGAGATCAGCCCTGGGATTTCTTTGGAAAGAATGATGCTAAAGCTGAAACTCCAGTACTTTGGCCACTTCATGCGAAGAGTTGACTCATTGGAAAAGACTTTGATGCTGGGAGGGATTGAGGGCAAGTGGAGAAGAGGACGACAGAGGATGAGATGGCTTGATGGCATCACTGACTCGATGGACTTGAGTCTGAGTGAACTCCGGGAGTTGGTGATGGACAGGGAGGCCTGGCGTGCTGTGATTCATGGGGTCGCAAAGAGTCGGACATGACTGAGCGACTGAACTGAACTGATGGGCATAACATTCCAGGTTGTTATGCAATATTGTTCTTTACAGCCTCGGACTTTACTTCAATCACCAGTCACATCTACAACTGGGTGTTGGTTTTTGATTTGGCTGTGTCTCTTTAGTTTATTTCGCTACTTTTCTCCAGTAGCATAGTGGGCACCTACCTGCCTGCAGAGTTTATCTTTCAGTGTCATATCTTTTTGCCTTTTCATACTGTTCATGGGACTCTCAATGGAAGAATACTGAAGTGCTTTGCCATTCCCTGCTCCAGTGGACCACGTTTTGTCAGAACTCTCCACCATGAACCATCCATCTTGGGTGGCCCTACATGGCATGGCTCATAGTTTCATTGAGTTAGACAAGGCTGTGGTCCAGGTGATCAGTTTGACTAGTTTTCTGTGATTCTGGTTTTCATTCTGTCTGCTCTCTGATGGATGAGAGTAACATGGAAACTTACATTACCATATGTAAAATAGATAGCCAATGGGAATTTACTGTATGACTCAGGAAAGTCAAACAGGGGCTCTGTATAAACATAGATGGGTGGGATGGGAAGGGAAATGGGAGGGAAGTTCAAAAGCAAGGGGATATATGTATACCTATGGCTGATTCAGGTTTGATAGAAAACAACAAAATTCTGTAAATCAATTATCTTTCATTTAAAAAAATGAATAAAAAAAGAAGCAAATCAAAATTTTCACAAGACTATAGTGTCAAGATGATGACTCTTCTTGGAAACCACAATTTATCAGAATGTTTTATTTTGTGATTTATAGAACTAGTGAGACGCATTCCTTAAATATCACTAATTTTTTTGAATGACATGCTTTTTTATATGCCCAAGGTAGTTGGGTGAAGCAGGGTATTTTGATGCAATATATGGAACCCTTGAACTAGAGCTATACAAACAAAAACAATGATATAATTATCATTCATATAGAAGTGATAAGGAATGAATTCAGGTTGGGCTTGAGATTTTGAAAATAGCAAAGTAATTAACAGGAGAGCAGTATTTTAATTTTTAGTTCCATTAATAGCTAAAGATAAGATTTGTTGCATTAATCCTGACAAGAATATAAACTTTGAAAATGACAACTGGCTGCAGTGAGGGCAACCAACACATCACTGGAGAGCAAGAGTTAATTGGCTAGAATTTTGTGTAAAGTAGCCTTTTTATATGCTCCAATGAGAGCTAAATGGAGAAACCTAACTATATTTGTATGGAGAAGTGAAGAAAATGGAAACTACAACAACTTATATTTTTAATACATGACTGAAAGAGAATGAGAAAGAAAGGACAGGCAATAAAAGCTAGCACTGAGAGGTTATGAAGAGAGACCACTGAGGGTATGTGAGTTAGTCTTTATCATTAAGCCTAGTTACTCAGCAGAATAAGAGACAGAAGGAGAGAGCAGCTGCCACCACTAGAAGAGAATGTCCTAGTGCTAAGAGACAGTTATGGAGACACTGTTTCACCTCACTGAATATGTCACTTACTCAGAAAGCAGCTTCAACAACCCATGGTTGATTTTATATGAGTTGGAATTGATATAACCAAATTGATGGAAGAAATAGAGAACAATAAAAGTAGTGTCCATTTATCCAGTTTGCTATCATTAAAACATCCCCATGGAGCTTAATGCCATAATTGAAGATAGAGATCTGAGAAACTGTAGTTAATTAGAGAACCGCCTTAGCAATAAGTGTAAGTGAGCTATTGACATCTGCATACTATTATATTTGAGAAATAGAGTCACATAAATGCAGGGTAATTAACATTTTATATTTAACTTTCAGGTTTCATAGCCTGACAAAAATGGTACGGGATTCATAGTCTCCCCCTTTCCTTTTCCCTTTTTTATTCCCTGCTGATGACCACTTTTCAATTATTTCCCTTCCTGTCAAGAGGTCCATCAAAGGGTTGGAGGAAAACAACAGAGATGCTGCAAAACCTGATTCAGCATTTGCAATTGCTAGTAGTATTGCTAAGAGTTTATACAGAATGAGATTGAAAATACTGTTGAAAATGATATTAGTGTATTATTTGTGCCTTTAAGTTACCCAAGCAATTTTTGTCTCACATTATCACATATAATTGAGAAGTAGCCACTCATGATAAGTCAATAATAAGCAAAATCGTTGTCCTTAGAAGCTGTTAGCTTTTTAAGTATTAGCTTAAGTATTAGCTAGTATTCTACCAGTTTTAATTTGTGAAATTATCCCTTCTGCTACACGAGAGCTTACTTAAATGTAAAGAATCCCGACTATTTCTGAAAAGCAGGACAAAACTTATTCCATTCCTTTCACAGGCATATGTTCTTTCTGAATGTTATGAAACTGAATTTATGAAGTTGTTTTCAATTAATCTACAATTGTAAAATTAATATATTTTATTATATTTGATTTGCCTGCCAATACAGGAGACATGGGTTCAATCCTAGGGTTGGGAAGATTCCTGGAGGAGGAAATGGCAACCTACTCCAGATTTCTTGCCTGAAAAATCCCATGGACAGAGGGCCCTGGTGGGCTACAGTCCATCAGTCCATGGAGTTGTAAAGAATCAGGCATGACTGAGTGATTGCATGCACACACATTATATTTTGTATAAAATTTTTCTTTAAAACCCAGTCTTACAACCTGAAAATATATTTCCTTTTATAATATCACCCTTTTAAAATCTTACTTCCTAGAGATAAACAGCCACAGTTAAAAATTTAGTTTGTAACTTGCCAGAATATCATCCATGAACATATAGCTATACATTTATCCTACATATACATAACCTGCTTATTGAGGAGTTACAATTCATTCATTAATTCACATAATGACTTTTAGTTTTATGTCTACTATCTTCAGTGGGTTTAACTCTTCTCTTTCAATTACTACTTCCCTTAAGTTTCCTACTTTTGTATATTAAAATTGAATTTAGTATTTAGTATATTTTAAGATTCCAGTATCTTATTTCATTCAGCAATTTTCCTCCCTCTAGCACTGAGCATTTCTCATTTGTATTTTTTTTTTTTTTCCTTTTAGGGGGAAGGGAGCAGTCATTGGACTTAAAACTGGAAGGCAGAAGAGACAGTGGTGTCTGCTCTTTCACTGCCTGGCCACAGCCCTTTGAGCATGGGACAGGAAAGGGGAAAAGTGGAGACCAGTAGTGGTTTTCTTATGAATATGGACTAACCTCCGGTGGTGGGGGACGTCTCCAGGCTCATGCTGATTTGTTCAATTTCTATCAGGTTCTTTCCATTGCTAGTGACTTCCATTGTGTGTGATTTCTGAGTTCACAATGTGTATGTTTTCTTGAGGTAGATTTTAGCTTCACTCCCAGTCACATAGAACACCTGAGCTAGAACAACTCATCTCACTTTTGGCCTTGATCAGCATCTGTTTCTTCTGCATGGGATATGGCCTCTTACGCCTACCCTAGGCTCCATACACCTTTATGAGACCATTTTTATTCTTCAAAAACTGCAGAGATTGGACATGGGAGTCTGCTTCCCTCAACTCAGGTAGACTATCCCAAAAATCTTTTCCAACATTTTGCTGGCTACAATTAAAAGCCCCTACCTTCAGAAATCTCACACAAGATACTGTCTTCAGCCTCAAAATTCATACTTCCTCCAAAACTCCAGAAAGACAAGTCCAATTTTTGAGAAACTTTGTCACCATATTGCTCTATTTTGGTTGCAGTAAGAGTCCCGAGTTTCAGCAGTTGAGCAAATATTCAGTGGGAAAGAAAATGCTTTTTCATAGAATTTGGATGTAATTTCTTTAAAGTTTCTTTCAGTTGTACTAGATAAACTGTATTTCCTCTTTGTAACTTTTCTAGCTTTTTTTTTTTCTCATGGAGACATAATGTTCTGATATTATTTTGTTTTAGAATTACACTATTTTCTTGTAATATCTAATATCTATTCTGCCTTCAACTTATATGCACTCATGTTATCTCCCTTTCCTTTGACCAAAAGTCAAAAAGCATTATTTGAAAACTTCATACTTTACAAAGACCTGTCCCTTGGAATGACTTAGCCATGTTGCTGTTTTGCTGCTTTTATAACTCATGATTTTCAGTATTTGACTGTCCATCTTCATTTGTTTCCCAAAAGCTTTGTTTCACAGTTTCTGATTTTCAGAGTTTACTGAATTTCTCCAAAAGGTCAGTCATATATCATTTCCTGTAACTGTTTAATGGACACTAATCAAAACTTTATTCTTTCATTGCAAGGTGAAAATTTGGAAATATAATTATCATATAATCTTTAATAATTACTTAATTCAGTTATCTCATTTATTTTTCTACTCAGTAGAAAAGGAAGTTATGTTAAAACTGTTAATCTTTTCTAAGAGTTCAATGACTTATTTATATGTGTTATGACATACAAAGCAATGCAATGCATACAATGCAGTCCATTCTAGTATTCTTGCATGGAGAATCCCATGGACAGAGGAGCCTGGTGGGCTACAGTCCACGGGGTTTCAAAGAATCAGGCATGACTGAAGTGACTTAGCACAGCACACGGTTTATTATAACTTGTTTCTCAAATAATAAAAACTTCATTTAGTAGATTTACTTCATAGTCTACCTAGATTCATAGTTTTCTTTTTGTTTCCTTTAAAGACCTGTGGCTGGTGTATATTTTATCTTATATTTACCTAATTATTTGAGTTTTTGTGGCAACAATGTTTGCCTAAATTATGGTGTTGTTTTTCTATGTTAATCATGGATTTACATAATTTAATTGATTGTCACAGCTCATTTTAATTATTGGTTTATTTTCTATTCATTACATTGCTGGTTTCTTGAGGCCTGGCATTGTGTAGTTTGTATGTACATCCTCAAAGGCTAGTAAAAATTCTTATTCATAGACCATACTAAAAAAAATTTCTTTGATGAACAAATGAATCTCCTCTATCCCTTAATTTTTCATTCGACAATGTATATACTGCAATCCCAGGTCAAGTGTAAAAACATTTCCTTTTAGTCCTCAAAACTCCAAATTTCCCATTGTTTTCTTAGCAATTAGTCTATAAAATAAATATGAAATTAAGCACATTTCTAGTAGTGTATAAATGGTTAAACTGGTAATACCAGACTCTTCAGAATGATTTATAAACTAATGCAGAAATTTTATTTGCTTTTAGAAGTATAATCTTTAAATTTTTCTAAAATAATTGACCAAATCATCAGAAGCAATATTTATTTGGAATAAATAATGAGACTGTGCATGCTCAGTCACTTCAGTCATGTCTAACTCTTTGAGACCCTATGGATTGTATTCCACTAGGCTCTTTTATCCATGGGATTTTCCAGGCAAGAATACCAGAATGGGTGGCCATTCCTTTCTCAAAATAATAGGACTAGTAATCACACTGAACTGTTGAGAAGAATTCTGAGTAGGCAAGTACACTTTCTGGGTTAAATTACAAAACATAATAAATTCTGTTAGAAATCAATACTCTGGAAGTTCTGGTACATGCTTTATAGATGAGCTACTTTGACACTAATTCAAAATTTAATCCTTAAAATTATTCTCACAGTTAATTGTAAGGTTACATACAGAGTTATTCTGCATCACATATATTAAAATTTATTTTCCTAGGCATTTTGAGTGTAGTAAAAATGTATTTATTTAAATTGCTTAATTAAAAGAGCAGTAGGAGTTAAATATTAACTGCAGGACATTTTTCAATCAATGTGATGGCTGGTAATAGACCAACATATTGCCTTGAAGATGATCAGATCTCAGTGTGTTTTATTATTTTGTACAAATAACTCATGCCCTGAAATCTAAAGCTTTTAATATGTAAAATTAGTCATATATATTTCAATTAGTTTTGAAGTGAGAATGAAATTGTGAATTTAAACAAAATTAAACTGTGTCTGGATTTAGTACATATTATGACTAAGATTAGAGTCCAGATCAGTCACCAAATCCTCAGGAAGAAGTGGAAAAAATCATGGGTATTCTCACTCACACACTTCACATATTCTCAAGGAACTGGCAAAAGGAATTCATGGAGGAACAGAGGTCTCCCCCAGCAGGTCTTTAGTATCCTTACGACTCTCTCTCTGACTCAGGGCTAATTCTTCCCTTTACTTTCCAAACCTAGGCGTGAATAGAAGTCTTCTTCCTATTCCACATTAAGAGCCGCTGGAGAAGGGAATGGCTATCCACTCCATATCTTGCCTGGAAAATCCCATGGGCCAGAGGAGATTGGTGGGCCATAGTCCATGGGGTCACAATGAGTTGGACACGACTGAGTAACTAGCACTTAGAGGAAAAAGAGTGATATTATGAAAAATCATCAAAAAGACTACTGAAGATACAAAGCAAAGCAAAGAGGGCAAAAAAAATATAATATATTATGGAACAGAACATAAATCTACAATACTTTCTGATGATAAATGGGTTAATAGAATTCACAAATCTGAGTTTCATTTATTCTTCTTATACAATCTCATGGTGTTTGCCAATAAAATTTTCTTTTCACATGTGTAAGTAATTATTCCTGTTATTTTCCCCTGCATATTCTCTGGTAGTGGGCCAATATATAAGTTTTTTAGACAGCTATTTTCAAGATGTTATGGACAATAAATAGTATTAATATTATTCCTTAACTCATGTTCAGAGGCTTTCTTTAACTATCTTAGAAATCTACAACAGAACCTTTTATAAATTACTGTGTAAACTAATTCATAAATGTATTAGTGCTTATGTGTGAAAATAGCACTAGTGAATTATGTTTATCTAGAATGAACATTTTATAATCTAAATATGCAAGCTTACTATGATATTATCCTTTCTGCTGATTATAATTTGTATCATTTCTAAATCTGTATCAGGGACTTCTCTGGTGGTCCAGTGATTAAGACTCTGTGCTTCCAGTGCAGGGGGAATGTGCATTGATCCCTGGTGGGGCAATTAAGATCACACAGGCTGCATGGTGCAGCCAAAAATAGAATGAAATAAAACCCACTGAAAAAATAATAGAAAATAAAATAAATCTGAATCAAAGTCTGAAAATATTTTATATCTTGTCCTTAATAAAAGATGATTCATGATTTACAACATATCATCTTTCACTGCCTAATTTCAACAAATTAATGGAAATATTATCATTTAATGAGTATATGAGAAATGTCCCAATAATAAAAAAGAAAAATATTTTTATATTCAATCCCAGGTAAGATTTCTTATCGGGGGAAAAATGATAATTTCAAAACACAGCTAGAGATATAAAATTAACAATTCCAATAAATATAGTGAAGATATGAATCAGAAGCAATAAACATATTTCCTAGACATAAACAAAGGATAGTTAGTATAATGAATATCACATTCAGTTCAGTTCAGTTCGGTTCAGTCACTCAGTCGTGTCCAACTCTGCGACCCCATGAATCGCAGCACGCCAGGCCTCCCTACTCATCACCGTCTCCCGGAGTTCACTCAGACTCACGTCCATCGAGTTGGTGATGCCATCCAGCCATCTCATCCTCGGTCGTCCCCTTCTCCTCCTGCCCCAAATCCCTCCCAGCATCAGAGTCTTTTCCAATGAGTCAACTCTTCTCATGAGGTGGCCCAAGTACTGGAGTTTCTGCTTTAGCATCATTCCTTCCAAAGAATATCACATTATTTATTGTGAATTATAAAGTGGGAGAAATTTAAAAATTTTTTAAAAGAATTGATGGCAGTAATTTGAAAGAGATAAAGACATTTTATAAAGAAACCAAAATATTTCTTGTATCATATTTGCATAAAATTTAAATATTATGAAAATTTATCATATTAATATGCAATTACTTCAAAGATGTTCCACACCCAAAAACATATTTACAAACTATGCTTTATCATCATCATCTCTGTTCTTTATTTAAATCTCTCTTAAGAACTCAAATCAAGTTTCCCTGTGTCTATTTCAAAACTTTTCTCCCCTAAACTCTTCTGCAACATTGTGTATCAAAAATGAATAACAGTTTCAAAAGACCTTCTCCTAGTACTCTGTTTATTTCAGCTCTCATGACTCAGTCCACCATTTTTCCTTATAATAAGAATGCAAAATATTTATTTTGAATCCAGTTTATTTTTGACCTGTTAAGTTTGAGACAAAGTAGATCTTTCAGCTTGTGTTCTAACTAGTGTATGAAAGTAACATAACATAGTAGGATGTTTGTTGTTATGCTAAAACTATTCCCAAGGGTTATCTGAGCTGAAGGCACAGCTGTTACAGTAAAGAAAATGTAAAAAAAAAAAAAAAGAAAAAAGGTTTTATATCAATCTTAAAGAGAGGAAGATGAATGGCATTCCTCCCATTATTGAAGAAAGATTGCTTCAAATGTGAATGGACAATCAAGTTCAGTTCAAGAGTAGGTTACTGAGAAACTTTCATTTATTAACACAGAAGATAGTCTCAAAAATGACTCAAATTATTTTTCTAAAATGTTATAAAATAGAAATGTTTTAATTTTAGTTTAACAATAATATAAATTTATATTGAAATCACATTAATTTTTGACATTCATTTTATAATACTAATAAACCTAATTAATTTTAAGTGGAAAATATTTATGTAAATCTAATAAATTACAGTTCTTCTAAAAATAATTGATCTTGATTTAATAACTTTATTTATCCTTATTATTTGAAAACACCAACACTACCTACAGTAAACCACCATACAGTTAATATTTTATTTTTAGAATATCTACTCCTTTTATTCAATTACTATTTAAAGCTTATAAGAGTAAAAGTAAAGCAAATTACTAAGTTTTATACTCTTCTAAATTCAGGATGCTAGTAAAATATAGAATATTTTTTAATACTTGGCTAAAATTATTTCAGATATGTGGTAAAATGGATATCTGCTCTCCTGCCAGATCTCTCATGTTGGATATTGTGCTCTGATACGATCTACTCCCTTGTTATTACATGTAAACTCATGTTGGGTTTAGCCATGTCCAATATTTTGACCTTGTATCAATTAATTTCATAAATATTAATAGATACCTAATTATACTTTGGTGTTGTGGTACATAGGCCTAAAGATTTTTGCACTAAGCAAATTATTAATAATACTATCCTGAATGTTTTTTGATTCTTAAAAATATAATAGTACCTTGAAAGGTTGTGGACTTTGTACAATATAAAATTAAATATACATATGTTGAACCACTCTAAATTTGGCACACAGACAAGCACAAATATATTTTTAAATCTATTTTGCTTACTCAACTTCAGCTTTACCACTTCTAAAAAAACATGATGTTAATTGTATTCTTAATCCATTCAGACAGTCTTTGAATTTTAATAGGAAAATTTCCTCCATTTATAACAGTTGTCATAAGTGTTGGTTGGTTGTCTATCATCTACTTTAAGTTTTCTATTTTTCATTCTTTTAACTAACATGAATTATATTTTATAGACTTTTTTAAATTTTAAAGGAATAACGTCTCCATTTTTACCAGTAATTATTAATAACTTTAAGTTCAAAATGCATTGTTTGATTATGAGACATGAAAAAGGTGCTTACTCCATTTCTCATGTGTAAGCTGAGGTACAGGTTATAAGTTTAATTTCACATCTGTGTCATCTTCCCCACAGCAGTTCTCTTATTTGGTTTATGTAATTTGGAAATTTAGATACAGGTAAGAAATCTTATTTTATTCCTAGGCGGACTGCTTTCTCCACCTGATAATCTGACTGATTATGAAATAATTTAGTCTGGTCAACTTTAGACCCTATATTTCATCAAACTCCACATGTACATAATGCTGTAAAAGTCATGATAAGAACAAGAGTTGTCAACTCTTCTCATTATCAACAAATGGCAATAGCAATTATTGTAGATTAGAATTTTAATAGATATATTTATAAAAACACTTTGGATCTCTATAATTATTAGCAAAGGTATTTAGGAAACAATTTTGGAACTTAATTTGCTTGTAAATAGAATCTATGTATTTTATCATGGCAGAAGGATTAAGTGTAGAATACCTAACATTCACTGCTTCTAAGAACTTTTCTCCATTTTCCAGCAATTCATTCCATTTTCAGTGATTCAGTGTGCCAATAACTATCAATCCCAATCAAAGTCACATTCTATTTTTGAGGATTACTATGTCCCAAATAACAGAGCAGAGAGATCTTCATGGTGGAAGTGAGATGAAGTGAAATTTCCCTGACCACCTCTGAGGAAGACCTTTCAATGCATTAGGGATATGGCTTCCCTCCCTTAAACAGTGAATACTCTAGGTCTCTAAGTTAGAAATGCTTACTAGCTATGCATGAAATTCCATTAGTTCTAAATGGCCTTGCTGTTTTTCTATAAAATTTAATTTGCTATTTTATTAGTGGAAACTTCTTTTGATGTCTAGTAGATTGCTGATTAATATTTCAATTTCTCTGCACAATTTTATATTTTTCCCATTTTCTATAGGTACTTTGATGAAAAACAGGAGGTATCAAGTTAACAATACTAGTGAGCTAGCACCTTAACTCTAAAATTTGAAGAAAAAATTTTAAATAGCTTGAAATTTATGGTGTCATTTGTATATAAAAATAGTTATAACACTTGTCAGACATTAGATAAATCATCACAGTAAGGCAACAGCTGTGCAAGGAAAAGGGGATTGCTTTTCTTGAATGCACCTTTGCCCTTCATTTAATATGTTCATCTTTTAAAGATCAGAACTTTCCATTTTTCTGCCAAGTCTCTAGATTTCAGCTGCTTTGAGTATGAAGACAACTCACTGCTTTTTGCCTCAGAGAAATTGCCAACTATGAGTGTGTCAATTAATACACCTTCAGTCTCTCCATTTGTTACTCATCTACTTGTTTATCAGCTTGCACATATATTCACTTTCCATATATTGTGTATACATTACTCATCACCCTTATTCTCTCTTTATCTTCTGTACAGTGGAGAGATCTGTATGAGTTAGAATAACCAAGACACGTATGAAATTATAGTAATTTGGTCTTCTAATAGCCAGGAGTATATATATCACAGGAGGAAACATGATACGGTCTTGGGAGTGATGAGATAAAAGTTAGGTTATGATATCTGTGGGATCAGTCCTAAGAA